>NC_057808.1:283270590-283279308 GCF_018294505.1 Triticum aestivum | reverse complement strand
CCGTCGGCCCCTCTATCCATGCCTCTCTCGAATACGTAATACACACACATACCTCTCTAAGCCCCGCCAAATGCATCAACTACACATTCACACATGTTACATCACGTACCCCATTGATCTAAAAAGCCCTATCTTCACGTTTATTTCGCATACAACATTCCTTTTGAATAAAGTGTGGCCAAAAAATTGTTTTAGAGTTTCTACATATATACAACATTACAAAGTTATATGGAGGAGTATGAACGCTAATTTGCATTGCATGGTGCCCACAATGATATTTATTCCGCACTGTGAATTTGTATATTTTTATACTATATACAAAGTTAGTCATAATAAAGAGAAACGAAGAGCATCTCTCTCTCCATCGCATACCCCCTTGTACACCCCTTTCACGTATGCACACAAAACTATCTCCAGGTCCTCTAAAAGTAAGCCCCCAGAAAATTCACGCATGTTTCATCTTTCTCTCGCGATATATGCAATGACGATCATTGTATTTGAAGCGAAAGCACGATACGTACATTGGACTTCAGAATCCACTCATTACGGTCACCATTTATGTTTAGTGGTTATTATATAGTCACGGGCTCACCGTACAACTCTGTATTTGCTCATGACATGACTAGTTGACCAGTTAAACGCTCCACGTGGCACCTCTAGTGTTGCATCACTTTATCTCACTACCATCGTGCCCACCTGTCGACTTGTATCTACTCTACATCTACACTCTTATAAAATACATAAAATACACTCTTGTAAAAAATAGAGTTGGTGATGATGGTGTGCCTGCCATCCTACAATATAGGCCATCCGATTTATATCTGACGGATAGGAAAGAAACTATGGCAATTTTGCAAAAAGGTACCCACACACCTCTCCACATTTGCAAATAAGGCCTTCCCTCGTTCATCCTTTTCTCTCACAAGATAAACAAGTCATACAAATGCATCTTGATGTTACGTGCAACGCACGGGCATCTTGCTAGTAAGAATGAAAACAAAAGACAAAAAATATATTTGGACGGTGGTTCGAAGTCATGACCGCGGGCACAACGGACAAGGTGGCCTTGTATTGGTATGCTGAGCCATCTGTTTTAACACACAGGAGCTGGTGTGGTGATTATACACACACGCACGCATGCACACGAACTGCATCCACGCAACACTCACACAAACACATGCACCCACGCACGCAACACTCACACGTACACACACAGCCACGCACGCATGCAACACTCACACGCACGCATGCAACACTCACACGCACACACGCACGCATGCATGCACACACCAGTACACCACACGACCAACACACACTCTCACGCTCAAGTGCTCAACCTACACGTGCATGCGCACACATTAGGCCCTGACAGACACATACACAACCAGGTGATTCCCGCGCACGGGTTGGAGCCTTGTCGCGCCTGCGTAAATTTGTGTTTATCTGACCTTTTGCCTATGCGAACTGACAGGTGGGACCCACAAGGAACATGGTCAATTTAACTAGTCAACATGGCGCCATGCAGACTATTTGGCCGGTCAACAGAGTGCAATCCGATGCTGAACTGTGAGCAAGTGACCGTATAATCACCGCAAAACGTATATAGTGACCGTAATCAGCTTATTCTGAAGTTCGGTGACCGTATTACGCTTTTCTCTCTGTAGGCCCTCCAAAACTACATCTCTACACGTTCTCGCATGTTACATCTAACAACTATGCAATACGGCACTACTACTACACTCTAACACAATAAATCATATGTGTTTTTAGTTTTACTAGATATCATATTGTTACTTATAATTATTCAGTTTGCATACATTAAAATTGCCTTTGAAATGTATGGCCAGTATCATCTACCGCGCGGGAAAAATCCCGCCCTTTCCTGTTTAATCGGGTTTGTATCGATGGATCGTGCGAAACAGCAAAACTATAGTACTATACAGTACTACAAGTGACAGTTCACTGGGCCGTCGTGTCGTCTACTCCTCCGTCGTAAGAGTGGAGCGCTCGCTTTCATAAATCTTCTAGTCCCTTTCGCCGACATGTGGGACATCAAGCTACCGGGTCCACGTGCCATACCGGAATACAGTGCAGAGCAGCCGGGGTGAAGCACCCCAGTCATGGCGCCGGCGTAGTAATGAGCAATGAGGCGTCAAATCACAAAGCTGCACCTTTCCCGCAGTTAAGTTGGAGGGACGAAGCAACCATCATTTCACTCGTTGCTGAATCCGCTTCTCCCTCATCTTCTTCAACTTAACCACGTGTTGCTTCTGCCGTTGTTCTGCCTCATGTGGGTCGCGGATCGGCTCGATAAAGCACTGACACGTGGGACCGCATGTTAGCAAACCGCGAGGACAACGTCCTCCGAAAATAAGAAGCCTAATCCTAGACTTACAAAGGGCTACGTAGCTGCTACGTATACTTTCCATCTAATCTATATATGCCCCCCTGATTTTCAGGTGGGGTGGGCCTAATCCTCTCCTTTAATCCAATCAAATAGCCCCACATCACATCAGTTCGTAACTTTACATAAACCATTACGTGGATGTAGCATTGCTCAAATAAGAAACCTCCCCCGCCATCCGCGCGGCGAAATCACCTCCTTTTTACTAATCTTGATTCTATAATTTTTTAGATCAATATAATTGAGATTTGTATAGATAGCACACAGGAGCAAAACCAAGTGGTACGGTTAAGGGCATCCACAATGTGTAGCCAAATGTGAAAATAGCTTTTGGCATCGTGGGAACCATTGTGGACGGTGTTGCCAAAGACAAAAAGATGGAACCGAAGCTCCCTGATTGATTGATTGAAGGAATAGAAAAATGCAACGTCTCTCCTCTTTCTCCCATGCTTGGACGCATGTAGTACAGTATAGAGCACATAGTCTACTCCCCTGTCCCTTCTATCACAAATCACAAACTAGTGAGGCGTCAAATCACAAAAGCACGGACGAAGCAACCATCATTTCACTCTTCGCTGACTCCGCTTCTCCATTGTCTTCTTCGAGAAACCATCTCACCGCACTAGTACTCCTAGTAGTACTAGTAAAGGACTTCCTGGATGCAAATAAGGCGGTTGTCTCGGCTTGCAGGCGGCACTTGCGAATGACTTACCGTGGTCTCCCTCAATGGTGTTCTCCGTCGAACGCACTTCGCCAAACCACCCAAAAAAAGATATCGTCGACGTCACCACAATGGGGAAGGAAGTCAAATATAGTTACTACCTCCATTTGTTTTGTACACAATGCCAGTATATCAAAATTACAATTTGCAAAGGGCCACTAACACTGATCGAGGCAATATTGATGGGGTTAGCAACCAAGGACATTAATATCCCCTGCATGCATGCGGAAGTGAGAAGGTTGGTTTGCATGGCGCTGCATTTATCAAGCGATGAGGAGTGAGATGGTTAGCTCTTTGGTCTTTGGAGAAAAAAAATACGCATTAATTGACACGTGAAAGGAGGATTTGTATCGATTAAATCTCGTGAAGGAAAACCCAGCCTTTCTTTTTTAACACTAGTACTCCTAGTACGTACGTACTTATCCTGTTTGGGTCTAGGCCTTGCATTGCCAAACTTCGCCACACATTTTTGCCAAGCTTGCCTAAAGTTTTCAAAATGAGAAGGAGGTACACTTGCGCACGGCTGTCGCGGTTGCACCGCACCCTCACACGGTCGCTCCTGCACGCCGCGGTCGCACCGCACCCTCACACAGTCGCTCCTGCACGCCGCAAACCCAACCAAGGGAACGCACCCTCACTGACACGTGCTGTCGCATGTGAACAAACCAAACTCAGCCATCCTATCGCTGACACATAATTTTTGTTCATAGAGTATGTTTATCCAACCGCATGTTGGGGAGTATCCGTACGGCCCGTGCGGTGGTCTGTTGGGGAAGAAGAAGAGGTGAGGAAGAAGGAAAGAAGGGTTAGGAGACGTAGTATATTCATCCAACCGCCTGAAATGGTAGACTGACCCAAGTCAGGCGACTTGCATAACAAATATATGTTTTTACACAGCAAAAGATCCATAAAAACAACAACATAAAGAAAAACTATCACTGCTCGCGGAAAGAGACGGCCTCATCGTCTTTGGCTGCCGGCGCGAACCAGCCGTCGCTGCCGACGTGTGTCTCCGCACCGTGGTTGTCCTCGGCCTCCAGCTACTCGTTCAAGCTGAGCGTGCGGGCGCTCTGCACGGACGAGAGCACAGCCCGGTTCAAGTCGAGGACGTCCGGTTCCGCCTGCAGGAGGGCCTTGATGGCAGCGGCATCCGCGCGCTCCGCGTCGAGTCGAGCCTCCGCCGCCCGGTTCAAGTCCAGGACGTCCGGTTCCGCCTGCAGGAGGGCGTCGATGAGAGCGGCATCCGCGCACTCTGCGTCGAGTTGAGCCTCTGCCGCCCGGTTCAAGTCCAGGACATCCGGTTCCGCCTGCAGGAGGGCCTCGATGGCAGTAGCATCCGCGCGCTCCGCCTCAAGTTGAGCCTCCGCCGCCCGGTTCACATTCACGACATCCGGTTCCGCCTGCAGGAGAGCCTCGATGGCAGCGGCATGCGCGCGCTCCATGTCGAGTTGAGCCTCTGCCTCCCGGTCCTCCTTTAGTATCGCCATGTTGAACCACTGGTCCGCCTGCACCATGGGGGACTCGGACGCCGGCACGAAGTCGACGTCCATCGTCTCATACCCATCGGGGGCCTTCTGCGCCGCGACCTCCGCCATGAACATTGGATCAGCTTCCTCCTCCTCATAGCTTAGCTCCAGAGAACTCGGGGATTGGCCTGCCGCAAAGCGAGCTTGGGAACGGTGGTCTGTGGCACCGACCGCTGCCGCGATTTCTGCGCGGCGCTCCGGCGTCAGCATCTTGTAGTAAGTCATCTTGCGGCGCACCATGGCTTTCTGGCAAACTAGGGGACGCTTGATGCGGGCTAGGGGATCGAAAGGTGGGGGAATGGGCTAGAGATTTGGTGTGGTTTTAGGGCAGTGGCTGGCGTAGGCCGAGCAGCGAAGGTTCTGGTGTGAATAGTGGTTCCGGTGACGACCGGTCAATCGGTTTTGACTGTACATCGCTCTTGTCGCATTCGCGTTGCAGCCCGGCACGCTGGACCCTCCACGTCGCTCGCCGAATGGAACGCGCTTCGTCTTGCGTTTTCGCTCGCTTGTGGGACCGCAGTTGAGAGCAAACCGACGTCCCTCCCCCTCCCCCGCCCGCGTCATTTATTATCCACCACTCCCTCCGTTTTATGCGGAGTAAATAAAAAACAGAGGGAGTATACTACGGATGAGGATCCCCTGGTGTGGCCGAACCCATTGAGTAACTGACATGCGGGGCCTAGCAAGCATGGGGTCCACCAGTAAGTGACCGAAAGGGAGGGTAAGGCAGGGATACCTACGTCAGAGGATCCACTTCCACTATACTACTTTGACCAAATGTTAGAGTAATAATATATGACATGCAACTTACACAAATGTTAGAGTAATAATATATGACATGCAACTTACACAAAGCATACAGGGTCTAATGCGTTTTTCGAGGCTAACTTTGACCAAATGTTAGAGTAATAATATATGACATGCAACTTACACAAATCATACAGTCAAATTCGTATGTGAAAGGAGTTTCCAATGATATAATTTTCACATTATACATCTCATGTACTATTAATCTTGTCAATAGTCAAATTGGAAACCATCTCGAGTACAAATCTAGGAGTACATACGAATCTAACAATATTGATTGGGCGTTGTTGAATGTTGATACCTTTTTTTATCAAAGTAGAGATACTTTGACTACACATAAAACTTATATGTAAACTAGAAAGGATAGGGGGAGTATAGTGTACGTTCAAAAACGAAACGAACATTGAATACCCTTTATATATGATTTGCGGATGCTATGATCACCGGTTCAAAATTTTGAATCCGCCTTAGGTATCACGTGCCCCCACTCGTTCCCTCTCGATTTCATCTCGGGGTCCGGAGATCTATTGAAAGAGGACTAGGGTGGGTACATGCGAATGATACTCGGCGGAATGTTCAAATGAGGCATGCGGGAGGATGGACTCGACTGGAGGGCGACATGATCGATGGAGAAGAGGGTTGGAGAGGAATGAGAAATAAGCAAACGCCACATGATTATACTTGAACGGCTCAAATAAACAATAAGTTGTCTCGCTTGGCCTACATCGTGAAAGGCCTAATGCGCAACGCGGAGCACTAACGCTCGAATATGGCCGGGAAAACAGGGAAACCGACATGTGGGGCACACCCGTCGGGACGACGTAGCGCAGACTAGTCCAATGGAGGAGCTGGCCCACGACCTCCTCACCACCGACAACCGTTCATGTGGGTCGTTGGGGCCAACAACGGGGCGCAGCTCCAGCACCGCCTCTGGACACGGCGACCGCGGTGAGCGACACGCTCATATCGTCGCTAGACACGGTCGGTTTCAGTGTGCCGAGGGTGGCGTTAGTGCTGTGGCACAACCAACGGTATGTTTGGTTTGTGCCCAAGGTTGCCCCATCAAAGCATTGGGTAGCCAAAATTTTGGTTGAGGTATTGGTTGCCCATGATTTGGCCGACATTGGCAAGAAAAATGAACTAGAGTTGGCTAGAGTTCATTGGCATGCCAAAGAAATGGCAACCATCCAAACAAAGACCAATCTTTGGGTCATGACCAAAATTTTGGTTGAGGTATTGGTTGCCCATGATTTGGCCGACATTGGCAAGAAAAATGAACTAGAGTTGGCTAGAGTTCATTGGCATGCCAAAAAATGGCAACCATCCAAACAAAGACCAATCTTTGGGTCATGACCAAAATTTTGGTAAGGTGCACTTTGGCCACAATCCAAACACACCCCAACACCCGGCTCATCGAGGATGCACGGGGCGCCGCGACGCGTCCATGGAGTGGTGTAGCACGGCCAACTGCATCCTCTGGACCTGAGACCATGCCGGGTCGTCTTGCTTTTTCAATGACATGCGGGGATCGCATGTGAGCAAAGGACATCTCCAACGTTGCCACGACCGCAGCTGACTACCCTGGCACACCAAAACCCTCGTCCCTCGCGCCGTCGCGCGGTGCGTTCCCATCCGGCGCCAGCTGCCCGCATTCATGTCGTCCGTTCGTATGTCATCGTTAAGAGGCTCGGTGCCCGAGGAACCAACTCCGGCGACTTAATGACGCACCCGGACGCTTGGCCTCACCGGAATGCGCTACTTAAAGCGGCAACGCCCAGCTAACCTCCACACCATAGCGCATCGTCCTCCTACCTGGCACCACATCCGCCATGACTGCAAGTGCGAACGCTCTGCGGGAGAGCTTGTCTTCGGGGATGAAGCTCGAGGTCGCCGCCCTCGCTCAAGTCGCCTCTCGCGACGCAATAGCGGCGTAGTCGGACGCGGACGCGACCGCACAAGCGGTGGCCACGCTGGCGGCCGACGACGGGAGCACCGTCAGCCATGCATCCTACTTGCCGTCGTCCAACGTCCGGCACCGCCGAGGTCGGGGACTCCTTCGAGGATGAGTAGGGCATGGGAGGCGGCAGGGCATGGTGTGCCAACTGGCCGGTCCGTATCCCGTGTTCTACTCTTCCTCGCCGGAGACCGCACCTTCACTTCACGGGTCTTGAACCCCGCCCCCGTACATAGAGATCGCAGATGGAGGACGTCGGTCGCCGCCGTAGAATAGGTTTAGGGTTGGGTTTCTTTTATTTTTCTGTCCTATAAAAGTTCGAAATGTAATGAAAATCTGCCGTGTTTGCATTAATCTCGGCCGGTGTATATGAACTTTCACAATAATATACATATTGTAGGAGTACTAGCAAGATGCCCGTGCGTTGCATGGAAGATCAAGATCTTGTGGGAGAAAAGGATGAACGAGGGAAAGCCTTATCTACAAATGTGGAGAGGAGTGTGGGTAAATTGTCATAGTTTCCTTCCTAGCTGTTAGATATAGATCGGACGGCCTATATTGCAGGATGACAGGCACACCATCATCACCAACTCTGACTTTTATTGAACCGAGAACAAATCTAACATGCGAAGTAAAATAAACACATAGGGTCTATACATACACAAATTATCTTAGGCGCTCCAATAGTACGTCCACTACACATTCATACATTTCACATCTTTCTACATCTACGGGAACCTACGAAAGGGTTAACGTAAATTGCCTCTCTCTCTCCTCCCCTGATTTTCATGGTGGTGGGCCCCTCCCTCCCCCCAATCTACAATCAACAGCTCACATGTTTCACATTACATTAATTATGTAACTGGGATTACGTAGGTGTAGCATTACTCGTCCTAAAAAACCCAACTAAGCCAACCTCCCAGCATATCGCGCGGGAAAAGACCCGGCCGCTCCGTTTTAGTCGGGATTACCGGATTACTAGTAGTAGTATCGATGGATCGCGCGAAGCAACAATTTTTTTTGAGGGGGCGAAGCACCTAGTTTAAAAGGAAAAAAGGCGGTACACTCACAACACTCCTGTCGCGGTCGCATTGCACCCCACACACGTTCGGTCCTGCACACGGCTCACGCAAACGGAACGCTCTTCGGCTTGCCTCTTCACTGACACGTGGGACTGCACTTGGAGAAACCGACCATGCGCCAAACGCCCCCCGCCCACCGCACGAAAATCCTCCCCCCCCCACACCCAAAAATTCCCCCCAAATCCGATTCAACCGCCCTTCGGCCAACTAGCCAATAATATTCC
>NC_057808.1:283261497-283270320 GCF_018294505.1 Triticum aestivum | reverse complement strand
CCCCCTGTCCCCCTCCACTCCATTCGCTCCGCCAAAGCCGCCCTCCCCGCCACGCCGATACGTCGGCGCCGCGGTTCGGCGATCCTCTCGCTCCCACAGTACGCTCTCGTAGACTGCCGTCTTCTAGCCGCGCCGCCACCTCTGGCTACGTTCTTGTGGAGGCGCACGGCGGTCAGCGCCACCACCGCTGGTGACATTCATGTGGAGATGCACGGCGGTCAGCTTCTCCCACGGTACGCGCATTCTAGACTGAGGCCCCGTTTATGTCGGTGTAGCGCTGAATGTTAGTTGATAGACGCTGTTAATCTCACTGTTTGCCGAAGTAGTTTACTGTCAATATGCTCTGCTTAAGAAGCTTCCTTGCCCTGTTTTGCACTCAATCTGCTTAGCTGAGATGGCATGCCAAGGCCGATTAGTTGCTAAAATATCCTGCCATATATTTATTGTGACGTAGATTGCCATGGTCTAGTAGCCAATCTGTTAGGTGAAATAGCTCTACACCGTTTTATACTCGATCTTTGTTGCTGCGATGGCCTTTGATAGTTCGATGGCTGTGTGCTCAGCCTCATTGACTGCTGAAACAGCCTGCCATAATTTGGCACTCAAATCTGTTTGCTGAATTAGCTTTACATATATTTCGTTACTTAGATCTGCTCGTCCAAATATCTTGCCATAGCTTTAGACATCGACCTAGGTATTTTTTCTGGACTTCATAAAAAAGCATATATGTTTTTCCTGTAATATCTAGTAGAAGAACTAATTTGTATGTCTAACAGATGGACATGACTTGGATAACTTCTGCTCGAAGATTCTTCGCTGCATATGTCGAGGGGGTTGAAAACTTCATGAACTTTATCAGAGCTGAGTACGGTGGTCCGAAATCAGATGTGCTTTGCCCGTGTAGCAGTTGTATGAATTCAGTTACAAGACCCCAGTCAACTGTGCAAAATCATCTACACTTGTATGGGATGTCGATCACATATACTAGGTGGGTTCATCATGGTGAAGCTGTGAACGTCAATGTTATTGACTACGTGGAAGCAGCAGATCACCATCTTGATCTTCCTGATGCTCAGGTGGAAGAGGAGGAGGAGGTGGTGGTGGCGGAGCCAGTGAGTTTGACCAACATTGAAACAATTCTACGAAATGCTCGTGCATTCCATGAACTTTCACCTGCAGAAGAAAAACGGTGGGCCCGCATGTTGGAACAATGCAACGTTGCTATCACCCCAGGAAATAAGCTGTCAGTATTCTCAGCTATGGTCACCTTTCTTCAGGTGAAGACATCTGAGCGGATGACCAACAAATCATTCGATGCGATGTTGGCTGCTTTCCGCAAATCTTTCCCAGATGCGTCTGAGCTGCCACACACCTACAGTAAAATGAAGAATTTCCTTCGTGCAGTTGGAATTGGATATGATATGATCCATGTTTGTAAGAATAATTGTATTCTGTTTCGGAAGGATTATGCCAACTTAAGTGAATGCCCGAAATGCAAATCATCAAGATGGAAAGATGGCGATGCTGTGAAGAGGATTCCTCGTAATGTTCTGAGACATTTTCCAATTACTCCAAGATTGCAGAGGTAGTTTCATGATGCTGAAATAAGAGAGGATGTACTGTGGCATTCTAGGAACCAGGAGTACAGAGATCATAATGTAATGAGCCATCCATCTCATGGTAGTGAGTGGAAAAGCTTCAATGATAAACACAAAGAGTTTGCTGCTGACCCGAGAAACATTAGACTTGGCTTAGCTTCAGATGGATTTAACCCATTTGGCCACCAGAGCGCCACATATAGCATGTGGCCAGTGCTTGTTATCCCTTACAACATGCCTCCAAATGTCTGCACCAAAGAATCAAACTACATGATGGCCTTGCTCATCCCAGGTCCAAAAAGTCCTGGAAAGGATTTTGATTTGTTCATGGAGCCTCTTGTGGAGGAACTTCAACAGCTATGGAAGGGTGTTCTCACTCGAGACCTATATAGCAGCCCACCAGCTGATTTCTTTCTGCGTGTTGTTATAATTTGGTGCATCCATGATTATCCGGCTTTGGGCACTATGTCAGGGCGAACGACACATGGTTACAATGCATGTGTTCGCTGTGACAGGAATCCGATGTCATACGCAATACTTAGCAAGATCTGTTACATTGGACACCGCCGTTTCCTTGCCAAGGACAAGCCGCATCCTAGAAAATACCGAAGACATGTGTTCAATGCAAAGCATGAAAACCGTGATGCGCCAAAGAGGCTCACCGCCGATGAGTTGCAAGTGGAATTAGAGAAGGTCAGGCATATTACACCAGGAAACCATCCTGGTAATGGTAGCGGGAAAAGGAAGCATGGCAGGGTAGAAGAGAGATTATTGTTTACCCGCAGGTCCACTTTGTGGGACTTGGAGTATTGGAAAGATTTGGATCTGCGGCATAATCTTGATGTGATGCACATCGAGAAAAATATATGTGACAGCATTATCGGCACACTTCTTAATATTGAAGGCAAGACGAAAGATACCTTAAAATCTAGGATTGATTTGACACACCTGGGTATCAGAAAGGATTTGCAGGTGCAAGATGAAGGTAAACCACGGGATATGGCACCAGCTGTGTACGTCTTGGACAAGGTAAAAAGAAAAGAATTCTGCGAGGTCCTGTCACGTGTGAGATTCCCACATGGATTTGCTTCCAACCCTGAAAGGAGAGTCAGTGCAGATGGAAACAAGGTACAAGGGTTGAAAACTCATGACTGCCACGTCCTACTTCAAAGGGTTTTACCTGTTATCCTTAGAGGATTGGGCCGCCCTGACTTATACAGAGCAGTTGCAGAGTTGGGACAATTTTTCAGGGAACTCTGCAGTAGGAATATCAGGATAGATGCTTTGGAGCGTCTTAGAGACAAGATACCAACTATCCTATGCGACCTTGAGAAGATATATCCTCCAGCCTTCTTTGATGTGATGGTGCATTTGGTTGTTCATCTACCTGATGAGGCACTACTTAGAGGTCCAGTACAGTATGGCTGGATGTACCCTATTGAAAGGCGGCTAGGCACTTTCAAGGGCTATGTTAGGAATAGAGCTAGACCCGAGGGTTCCATTGCAGAGGCCTACATTGCTACAGAAGCATTGACATTCTGCTCAAAATACATTGAAACAGCTGATCAGCTTAGCAAAGAGGTGGGTGAAGACAATCCCGGGCTCAATGTTTTTTATTATTCTGTTCGAGTTACAGGGAAGAGTCGACAAGAGGACAAACCTAAAGATTTGGACAAAATGGTTTGGTATGTGTTGAATAACTGTCCTGAGATACTACCTTATATCAAGTAAGTGCAGTACTGCAGCTTATACATCGTAATCTACTAAACTTGCAGCACATTCTTATATATTTAGATGTTTGACGTGATCACTATGTTGTGCAGCATCTACAAAGAGGAGTTACTGCCGCAAAATCCAAGAAACATTGACAAACTGGTTATGGCAGGATTTGCGAAATGGTTCAAGAACCATGTAAGCTTTTGAAGTGCACTGTCAGTCTTTTTAATATATTGAGTACATAAGATGATCAGCTCGTCTATTTTCTAACCATAGGTTAAGAAGATGCGGGAGGATGGGCAGGCAGTTGATGATGCCCTTTACTCACTAGCAATGGGTCCTGATACTCGGGTAAGACATTATGAATCTTGCGTTGTTGGAGATGTGCGCTACAACACCCTTGCACGAGACGAAGGTAGGAAGACACAAAACAGTGCCATCATGAGCACGGATACATATGACAAAGAGACAACTGAAATGTATGCTAACATAACAGACATTGTTCAGTTGCAGTATATCTCCCGTTTCGAGGATCATCGGTGTGTGGTTCTGTTGTGCTGTCGTTGGTATAACCTATTTTCCAGGATCGCAAAACCCAGAGCTGATGATTATTTCAAATCCATCAATGTCAAGGTGGCGTACCAGACCAACGAGCCTTTTATTTTGGCAAATCAAGCAACACAGATATTTTTCTTGGAAGACACATTTGCACGTAGCGATGACTGGAGAGTATTGCAAAGGTTTGAGCAGAGGAATTCGTTTAATGAAGTTGCACAACAAGATGATGCTTACAATGCTCCTGATGTACAAGATAACACAGATGTTCCTAATATCTTTGAGAACCATCACGTCAATGACGCCGGCGAAAAGATTACCTGTCGTGCTGTGGACATACAAGAGTTGATCAAGAAGAAGCCAACGTTCGAGGACGTTGAGGACGAAGAAGAAGATGACACCGTGGGGAGTTACGATTCAGACTGATACACATGGCGAAGATGTTGACGCTGCTGCTGCGGACGATGATTACATTGCTTTTGTCGTATTTGCCTGTCAGAAGACGTTTTTATCTACTATGTGAAATTGTGTTTGCTATGACAACTGAAACCCGATGAACATGTTGTTTAGTATTTTGCTATGAGAACATCACTTGTTATGCATGCTGATTTGTGATATGTGATTGTATGACAACTAAAACATGATGACATTGTTGTTTAGTTGTACTCATATTTGGCTGTGAAACTTGAATTTGATGACATAGTTTGCTGTTGGACTGCAATTTGCTCGACGTCTTCGAATGAGAACAAAGCTGACCCGACAGGGCCTCTGCTATTTATTTATTTATATGAGCAAAAGGGGATACCCCCTGATTTCCGTTAATAGAAATCATTAGATGTTCACAACACTACGCCCAGCCTGCTACACAGGTTTCATTCATTACTAGTTTCAGCAAAGTGCTCATGTCGTAGCCACTGAATACATCACGAGTGCTACATACACTGCAAATAAAGAGACAATCATCCTACAGAGCACATCGATTTTGCCCATTATCTTCACAAGCTCTTTCATCTCCTCATTGCTGTCAAGGCCGTTCAGCAGCTGTTGCTTGGCCATGATCAGAGGAACTGCATCTTTAACCTTCTGCTCTGCATCTTCTTCTTCTGCCGTTCCTTTAGTTACTTGTCCAACTCCCCAACCTGCTGGTATTCGGATTCCTCGGCTAACCAAATAATCAACGTAGTTGCATTCCCCCACATCAGCAACTTCCCAGAAATACAAATCACACGAATCTTCCCTTTTCTGCATGAATCAAATTGGAAGATCATCAACCAAACTATTAAAAAAATCAGCAACTGAAAGCAGCAGAACAACACTTAAACATATTATTACCCCATGATTCGAGCATTTGTAGAAGACTCGGCCAGGGTTGCGGATTGTGGTTGAGACGTGACGGATGACTCTGCGTGATTTGCAGCAGTGGCACCACACCAACGGCAGTGGGTTGCGATGAGC
Source organism: Triticum aestivum (assembly GCF_018294505.1). Classification (NCBI taxonomy): domain Eukaryota; kingdom Viridiplantae; phylum Streptophyta; class Magnoliopsida; order Poales; family Poaceae; genus Triticum; species Triticum aestivum. The sequence goes on along the minus strand of NC_057808.1, from coordinate 283,264,996 downwards.
AATCGGCTGCGGTGCGCGTGCCGGCGGGGTGTGATGAGACCCACAGGCGATGGTATGGGTGGCGACTTGGCGCATATCTGGTTGTTGCCTGCTGAAGAGCAGGTGGATGAGCAGCCAGCGGACATGGTTGCTGCAGCCAGAGCTTATGATGCTAGGCAGAGTAAGTAGAGAAGAGGAGAAGCGAACGTTGGATATGTCGGTTTCATTACTTGCAGAGTAGCATAACACCATATATAGTCATAGTCTAGGTTTGGATTCGAACCAGCTACAGGAGCACCTCTTTCTTTTTTCTAAAACTCGGCAACGTCTCTTTACTGGTACACTAGCTTGTTCTGTACGCCTTCCCAAGTCTTTGATTTTCTTTCCCTTTTTTTGCGAGGAAGGAAGGAGGACAAAATTGAGAGTTCCTGGGACTCGAACCCAAGACCTCTCGGTTGAAAACCAAGGGTGCTAGTCACTTATGTGGCGAACGTTCCCTGTGAGGAGGACGGCAGACGACCGCATTTTCCTCGCAGTTTTCTTCCTATATATAAAAAAGTATGCTACTTGGTGTCCGCTTAGTCAACAAACGATTGTGCCAACCTTGACCGTTGGATTGACATTCAACGTCTGTCGCGTTTCTTCAATCTCTTCTTCCTCGAGCCGCCAAAGCCAAACCAGCGCCGGCGGGACCGCCTGCTCCCGCCTCCTATGGCTGGCTCTGATCTTCCCCGGCTCCTGTTCGTTCCTGTCCGAGGCCTCACCATCGTCCTCCGCCTTGGTTCGCTCGCCGCGACGCCGCCCTCCGGTGTTGTCAACATGGTCAACAACTGAGAGGAATAAGGAGATGACTGTACATGGTGAGGATGACAGTAGGGACCCAGCAGCGCGCGCAGTAATTTTGTTTTTTCGGGACGGAGAAGGGTATCAAATGGGTTGTGCGGGACCCGTGGCCCATCTAGCCCAGGCTTTTATTTCATATATTTAGCACATGACCAGCCCAGTTTGTTTTTTTCCTTTCTGAAAATCGCTAGCCAGCTATTTTGTTTTTTGCAGAATAACCAACGTAGGCCTACTTGCTTTTCTACGCCCTGTTGGGCCGGAAATCTTTCAAGACGAGGAGGGATGCATTTTCCCCAGAAAATGGGCTATAAGTAATAACAAATGGGCTATAAGTAATAATAAATGGGCTATAAAATGAAAAAATACAGCAAACAGACAATTAGTTCCAAAATAATGTTTTCTTTCGGATTTTGATATTTTAAATTTCATTGTTTTTGTGCGGGTAAAATTTCATTGAATTTAAATTAAGGTATATTTAGATTTAAAATTAATTTGAATCTGGCTAGAAATTTCGGGATGTATGCTGTTTGGGACAGATTTGGAGGCTGACTTGTGGGTCTACTAGGTTGACGTGTACTTTGGCTTTGTCAACTTAGTCCACAAACGATTCTAGCAGCAGTGACCGTTGGATGTTAATCCAACGGCCGTGCTGCTTCTTCAATATCTGATCTTCTTGCTCCAGCCGCCCAAACCAGCTCCAGTGGGACTGCCTTCTCCCGCCTCCCGTGGCCGGCTGTGCTGCCGCACAGGCCGCACCGCCCCACCCTACTTCATTGCTGGCCAAGCCATTCCTCCACTCACCCACACCTCCTGTTATTTTCCAGCGACGGCAGCCGGACCAGTAAACCCTCGTACTCCCCACCACGTGGGCAACCATTGCCGAGTCTTCCCCGGCTCTGTGTCGTTCCATTCCTAGGCATCGCTGTCGTCCACTGCCATGGTGCTCTCGGCGCGGCCTGGTCAACGTGGTCAACGAATGACATCCATTGGCCATGGACTGTACGCGCAAAATAATGATTCCTCCACCTAACAGCTGGGACCCACCGGAAGGGCCTCTGTATTTTGCGAAAAAACGTTCCCCCTGCTGACATGTCGGACCCACCAGCTATATCTTCGCATGCAAGGAAGTGCCTCCTTATTATGCACAAAAAAATGAATACCCCCTGCTAGCTGGGACCCACCATAGTGGGAGGATGACTTGTGGGCCAACTAAGTTGACGGGGACGGAGGGCTTTGTCAACTTAGTCAATATGAACGATTCTAGCTCCAGTGACCGTACGATGTCCATCCAACGGCCGTAGTGCTTCTTCAACCTCTGGCCTTCTTGCTCCAGCCGCCCAATGCAGCGCCGGTCGTGCCGCATGCTCCTGCCTCCTATGGACGGCTGTGCTACCGCGGAGGCCTCACCACCCCCTACTATTCCCACCGCTGGCCAGGCCCTGTGGCGACGGCAGCCTCACACCGCAGCCGAACCAGTGAACCCTCGTACTCCTCTCCGCGCGGGCTTCCACTGCCGCGTCTTCCCCGGCTCCGCGTCGTCCACCGCCGTGGTGCTCTCGGCGCGGCCTGGTCAACGTGGTCAAGGAACGACTTCCATCGGACGTGGACTGTACGTGGAGAGGCTGATAGCTGGGTCCACGGCCGCAGCAAGGAAGTGCCTCCTTATTACGCGGAAAATAATGATTCCTCCACCTGATAGCTGGGACCCACCGGACAGGACACTGTATTTTGCGGAAAAAACGTTTCCCCCCTGACTGCTGGGACCCACCAGCTTCATCTTCGCACGCAAGGAAGTGCGTCCGGGCAAAAAAAACGATTCGCCCCCCTGACTGCTGGGACCCACCAGCTACACCTTCGCACGCAAGGAGTGCGTCCGGGCAAAAAAAAATGATTCGCCCCCTGACTGATGGGACCCACCGGCTACATCTTCGCACGCAAGGAAGTGCGTCCGGGCAAAAAAAATGATTCGCCCCCCTGACTGCTGGGACCCACCAGCTACATCTTCGCAGGCAAGGAAGTGCCTGACAGTCGGGACCCACCTGGTCGAAGCATACGTAGCGTTGTCATTCTGGTCGCGAACATGTACGTACATACTGGTCGATGTAGAGGCGTGCACGTGTCGTAGTAGAGGCGCGCACGTGTCGTAGTAGAGGCGCGCATGTAGCATGTACATGTACGTACAGCGGCCAGGGTGCAAGAAAGAAAATACGGCCACGTATGTGTACATACGGGCGGGATCTCGAACGCCTACTCGCGCATACGTATGGCCAGGGTTCGTGTACATGGCTGGGTCGGAACAGAGAAACAGCGTCGTCGTCGTGTTCATGGGGAGGCAACGGAATGCGTTGTGTTCATGGGGAGGCAACGGAATGCGTCGTGTTCATGGGGAGGCAACGGAATGCGTCGTGTTCATCGGGAGGCAACGGAACGCGTGGGAGCCAACCGGCTGGGTCGGAACGGAATGCGTGGTCGTGTTCATCGGGAGGGCTTGGATGGAACAGGCGATGGAAACGAGGCCTGGCGTACCGCAAAACGGAGGAAACGGACCTCCTACGTTCGGAACGGGGTCCTGTTGATCGGGAGGGGTGTGGCGTACCGCAAAACGGAGGAAACAGACCTCCTACGGTCGAAATGGGGGTCCTGTTGATCGGGAGGGGTGTGGCGTACTGCAAAACGG
>NC_057808.1:283243323-283260794 GCF_018294505.1 Triticum aestivum | reverse complement strand
TCACTGTTCATCCAGTCGATCGGCTTCAGTTAGCAGCAGTAGCGAAGGAATCGCTCGATCGGGTTCACTTAACAGCCATCGATCCATCGCTCGGGTTCAGTAACGCGTAGCCTGTAGTGCAATCGCCCGGGTTCAGTTAGAGCCCAACGCCTCGCTCGGGTTCAGTTAGAGCCAACGCCTCGCACACACGCGCGTACGTGTACGAGAGAAACGCGCATCGCTCGGCCCCCGACCTCCCACCATAACCAGGAACTCCCCGAAATTTTCCTCCCCCTCGCTTCTACCATGGTTTTTTCCGTCATGGATGGCCCAAAGAATGTCATGCAGCTGTGTCTCCGGCCCGCCCAGGACGAAAAGCCCATTTTCTGTCATGATTTTTTGTCATAGAAGTAGGAGCCCACCACATCTATGATGATACCGGGTTTTGTCACAATTATCGTCATAGAAGTGTCATATGTATGACAAAAAAAAGTTCGTTCGGCCCAGAATGTCACGGATGTGTCTTTTTTTTGTAGTGCTGCCTGGCGCCCGCCTGATCTCAATCGTCATGGCTCACGTCACGAGAGCCTCGTGAGGTTTGCCCTGCCTTGATATCTCCGCTCCTCGCGAGGCAGCCTGGTGAGGCCGCTCCTATGGAAGTCTCGCGTCGTCCGCCTCGTGAGGCTTGGCCCCTCGCGAGGGTCTCGAATGCCTTGTTGATGAAGATGGGCCATACAGGCCCGCTAGCATAGCCACGCCATGGGCCGCAGGCAGGCAAGTCTGGGGACCCCCGTTCCCAGAACGCCGACAGTATCCACTATGTTCTGAGATTGATGTTGCTATGAGTTTGCTATGCTTAATGCTTGTCACTAGGCCCCGAGTGCCATGATTTCAGATCTGAACCTATTATGTTTTCATGAATACATTTGTATTCTTGATACTATCATGCAAGTTGTAGACACCTATTACGAGTTATGATCCGCATACCCCAAGGTGATAATAATTGGGATTCTTTCCGGTGATTACCGTAGTTTGAGGAGTTCATGTATTCACTAAGTGCTAATGCTTTGTTCCGTTTCTCTATTAAAAGGAGGCCTTAATATCCCTTAATTTCCATTAGGGCCCCGCTGCCACGGGTGGGTAGGACAAAATATGTCATGCAAGTTCTTTTCCATAAGCACGTATGACTATATACGACATACATGCCTACATTATATTGATGAATTGGAGCTAGTTCTTTGTCACCCTAGGTTATAACTGTTGCATGATGAATGCCATCCGACATAATTATCCATCACTTATCCATTGCCTACGAGCTTTTCACATATTGATCTTTGTTAAGTTACTTTGCCGTTGCTGCTGTTACAATTTCTACAAAATTGCTACTATTACTTTTGCCACCGTTACTGTTACTTCCATACTACTTTGCTACTAAATACTTTGCTGTAGATATTAAGTCTTTTAGGTGTGTTTGAATTGACAACTCGGCTGCTAATACTTGAGAATATTCTTTGGCTTCCCTTGTGTCGAATCAACAAATTTGGCTTGAATACTCTACCCTCGAAAACTGTTGTGATCCCCTATACTTGTGGGTTATCAGCGGGACCGCCTGCTCCCGCCTCCCACGGCTGGTTGTGCTACCGCGCACGCATCGTGGCCACATCACACCCTAAAACTCTGACGCATCTTCCCCGGCTCCTATTCGTTCCCGTCCAAGGCCTCAGCGTCGTCCTCCGCCTTGGTTCGCTAGCCACGGCGCCGCCCTCCGGTGTTGTCAACATGGTCAACAATCGAGATGAATAAGGAGATGACTGTACGTGGAGAGAATGACAGTAGGGACCCACCAGGGTCATGGCAGTACGCAAGAAAGTGCCTCATTTATTACAAGAAAAAAAAGGGTTCCTCCTGATGGCTTCCTGACATCTGGGTCGCATGCCACTGTCAACGTAGTCAATACATGAGATAACTACACAAGGAGCGGCTGACACCTAGGACCCAGCAGCTCGCGCAATATTTTTTTGTTTTTGGGACGAAGCAGGTATCAACTGGGTTGTGCGGGAGCTGTGGCCCGTCTAGCCTAGGACTTTATTTCATATGTTTACCACATGAAGAGCCTAGATTGTTTTTTCTTTCTGGAAATGCCTAGCCCAGCTATTTTTTTTGCAGAATACCCAACGGAGGCCTACTTGCTTTTCTATGCCCTGCTGGGCCAGAAATCTTTCAAGACAAGGAGGGATGCATTCGGCTTGCCCAGAAAATGGGCTATAAGTAATAAGAATTGGGTTGTAAGTTTAAAAAATATAGCAAACATGCAATTAGTTCCAAATTACTTTTTTTCTTTCTGATTTTGATATTTTAAATTTCGTTGTTTTTGTGCGGGTAAAATTTCATTGGATTTTAAATTAAGGTATGTTTAATTTTTAAATTAATTTGAATCTGGCTAGAAATTTCGGGTTGTATGTTATTTGCGACAGATTTGGAGGCTGACTTATGGGTCTACTAGGTTGACGTGTACGCAAGGCTTTGTCAACTTAGTCCACCAATGATTCTAGCAACAATGATTGCTGGATGTTAATCCAATGGCCATGCTACTTCTTCAATATCTGATCTTCTTGTTCCAGCCACCCAGACCAGCGCCGGCGGGACCGCCTGCTCCCGCCCTCTCGTGGCCGGCTGTGCTACCACGCAGGGCTCATCGCCCCACCCTACTCCCATCGCTGGCCAGACCATTCCTCTACTCACCCACATCTCCTGTTATTTTCCGGCGGCGGCAGCCGAACTAGTAAACCCTCATACTCCCCACTGCATGGGCAACCACTATCGAGTCTTCCCCGGCTCCGGGTCGTTCCCTTCCCAGGCCTCGCTGTCATCCACCGTGTTGGTTCTCTCGACGCGGCGTGGTCAACGTATTCAACAAATGACAGCCATCGGAAGAGGGATGTACGTGGAGTGGCTGATAGTAGGGAACCACATGGTCCATGGCCGCACGCAAGCAAGTGCCTCCTTATTATGCAGAAAAAATGATTCCTCCCACTGATAGGTGGGACCCACCAGCTACATCTTCACATGAAAGGAAGTGCCTCCTTATTACGCGGAAAAACGTTCCCCCCTGACAGCTCAGACCCACCAGCTACATCTTTGCATGCAAGAAAGTGGCTCCTTATTACGCGCAGGAAAAATGATTCCTCCCGCTGCTAGCTGGGACCCACCCGATTTGGAGGCTGACTTGTGGGCCTACTAAGTTGACGCATATGCAGGGCTTTGGTCAACTTAGTCAAGAAACGATTCTAGCAGAATTGACCGTTTAATGTTAATCCAACTGTCGTGCTGCTTCTTCAACCTCTGATCTGCTTACTCCAGCCGCCCCAACCAGCGCCAGTTGTACCGCCTGCTCCTGCCTCCCGTGGCCGGTTGTGCTGCCGCACAGGCATCATCGCCCCACCCTACTCTCACCGCTGGCCAGGCCTTCCCTTTACTCACCCACACACACTGTTATTTTCCCGCGACGGCAGCCTCACACCGCAGTCGAACCAGTCAACCCTCGTACTCCCTTTCGCGTGGGAAAGCACTGTCGTGTCTTCCTTGACTCTAGTTCATTCCCTTCCTAGGCCCCACCGTCGTCCATCATGTTGGTGCTCTCAGCGCGGCATCGCCAACATGGTCAATGAACGACATCCATCAGAAGAGGACTGTACGTGGTGAGGCTGATAGCTGGACCCACCAGCTACATCTTCGCACGCAAGGAAGTGCCTTCTTATACACAAAAAGAATGATTCCTCCCCCTGATAGCTGGGACCCACCACCTATATCTTGGCACACAAGGAAGTGCATTCATATCCTCCATGATAGGTGGGACCCACTAGGTCGAAGCATATGTACCGTTGTCTTTGTGGTCACAGACGTATATGTACATACCGGTCAATTGGTTTGTCTGCCACAATGAACCATGGCCGAGTAATGAGCGATAGTAGTTCAGGTAGTCCCATCTAAATCATGTACACATACGACACCATGCTGCAAAATAGACGTCCACATACGTACATACGGGCATGGTCTCGGACGCATCGATGTTGTCTTGTTCATCGACAGCCAACCGGCTGGGTCGGAATGGAGAACAGCGTCGTGTTCATAGGGAGGCAACCGACTGGGTCGGAATGCATCCTGTTCAATGAGAGCCAACCCGCTTGGACGAAACAGCCGAAACGGGGTATGGTGTACAACAGAACGGAGGAAACGGCCTTCTGTTCGACCGCCTACGGTCGAAACGGGATCCTGTTCATCGGGACAGGTCTGGCATATCACAAATGGAGGAAACAGACTTCTCTCCAACCGCCTACGGTCGAAACAGGGTCCTGTTCATCGGGAGGGGTGTGGCATACTGCTACTTCTTGAGCTTGCGTTGGGTTTTCCCTTGAAGAGGAAAGGGTGATGTAGCAAAGTAGAGATAAGTATTTCCCTCAGTTTGAGAACCAAGGTATCAATCCAGTAGGAGACAACGCACAAGTCACCGAATACCTGCACAAACAATCAAACAACTTGCACCCAACGCGATAAAGGGGTTGTCAATCCCTTCACGGTTACTTGCAAAAGTGAGATCTGATAGAGATAGATAAACAGTAAAGTAAATATTTTTGGTATTTCGGTTTATAGATCGAAAAGTAAAAGATTGCAAAAAGAGTAAATAGGAAACTAATATTGTAGATCGGAAACTTATATGATGGAAAATAGACCCGGGGCCATAGGTTTCACTAGAGGCTTCTCTCAAGATAGTAAATAATACAGTGGGTGAACAAATTACTGTCGATCAATTGATAGAAAAGCGCAAAGTTATGACGATATCGAAGGCAATGATCATGAATATAGGCATTAGGTCCGTGTCAAGTAGACCAAAACGATTTTGCATCTACTACTATTACTCCACACATCGACCGCTATCCAGCATGCATCTAGAGTTTTAAGTTCATAAAGAACGGAGTAACACATTAAGCAAGATGACATGATGTAGAGGAATTAACTCAAGCAATATGATGAAAACCCCATAATTTTATCCTCGATGGCAACAATACAATACGTGCCTTGCTGCCCCCTACTGTCACTGGGAAAGGACACCGCAAGATTGAACCCAAAGCTAAGCACTTCTCCCATTGCAAGAAAAACCAATCTAGTTGGCCAAACCAAACCGATAGTTCGAAGAGAATTACAAAGATATCAAATCATGCATAAAAGTATCCAGAGGAGATTCAAATAATATTCATAGATAAGCTGATCATAAATCCACAATTCATCGGATCTCGGAAAACACACCGCGAAAAGTATTACATTGAATAGATCTCCAAGAACATCGAGGAGAACATGGTATTGAGAATCAAAGAGAGAGAAGAAGACATCTAGCTACTAGCTATGGACCCGTAGGTCAGTGGTAAACTACTCATGCTTCATCGGAAGGGCAATGGTGTTGATGTAGAAGCCTCCGTGATCGAATCCCCCTCCGGCAGGGTGCTGGAAAAGGTCCCTAGATGGGATCTCACGGGTACAGAAGGTTGCGGCGGTGGAGAAGTGTTTTCATGGATGCCTCTGGTGGTTTGGGGATATATGGGAATATATAGGCGAAGAAACTAGGTCAGGAGGTGCACAAGGGGCCCACAAGGGTGGGAGCGCACCCTCCGTCCTTGTGGCCGCCTCGTGGCTCCTCCGACTTCATCTCCAAGTCTTCTTGTTGTCTTCTGGTCCAAGAAAAATCATCGCGAAGGTTTTATTCCGTTTGGACTCTATTTGGTATTCCTTTTCTACGAAACTCAAAAACAAGGAAAACAGAAAAACTGGCACTGGGCTCTAGGTTAATAGGTTAGTCCCAAAAATAATATAAATAGCATATTAATGCATATAAAACATCCAAAACGGGTAATATAATAGCATGGAACAATCGAAAATTGTAGATACGTTGGAGACGTATCACGTACCACAAAACGGGACTCCACGATCTATTGTTCATCCACCGTCGGCTACCTCGCTCCAACCTCTACAAACTACTGTTCATCCACCATCGACTTCCTCCAGCCTCTACCTGCTACTGTTCATCCACCATGACTTCCTCCTGCCTCCACCAGGTACTGTTCATCCAGCCTCCACGGGGGTCCTGTTCATCCACCCCCAACCGGCTGGGATGTGGCGGCCTTCTCGGGGTCCTGTGCATCCAGCGGCAATGGCCTACTACCACGGGGTCCTATTCATCCAACCCCCACCGGGAACTGTTCATCCACAACCAACCAACCGGCTCGACTCACCATGTCCCGACACGTTCTGCGTACACAGCGCGCATGGTAGCAATGATCACTGTTCATCGAGACGCACCCCAACACTGGCTGGCTAAATCTCGCACTGGGGCTCAATCAGCTTCAGTAAGCAGCAGCAACGATCGATCGTGCGGGTTCAGTTAGCAGCAGCAGCGAAGGAATCGCTCTGGTTCAGTCAACACTGAATTGATCACTCGGGTTCAGTTAAGAGCTAAGGGATGAATCACTCGGGTTTAGTAACGTAGCTAGTCCAATGACTCGGGTTTAGTAAGCGAACACCTCACTCGGGTTCAGTTAGCCAACGCCTCGCACACAAGCACGTACGAGAGAAACATGCAAACCATGGTGCATCGCTCGACCCCGACCACCCACCGTAACTGGGAACTCCCTGATATTTTCCTCGCCCTTGCTTCTACCATGATTTTTTTTCATCATGGACGGCCCAAAGAATATCATGCAGGTGCGTCTCCGGCCCGCCCAAGACGGAAAGTCCATTTTCTGTCATGATATTTTGTCATAGAAGTAGGAGCACACCACATATATGATTATACGTGTTTTTGTCACAATTACCGTCATAGAAGTGTCATAAGCATGATAGAAAAAGTTTTCGTTTGGGCCATAATGTCACGGATGTGTCTTTTTTATAGTGAGATGTTATGTGAGGTGCTCATGGGGTGGATGATCCACAAGTATATGGGATCAATTGTAGCCTTTTCGATCAGTGGTTTTCAACAAGGTAATGTCTGCAAGTGCTAAAATTGTAAGTAACAGAGTAGTTTGATAGCAAGATAATTTGTAACGAGCAAGCAACGGTAATAGTAACAAAAGTGCAGAAAGGTAGCCCAATCCTTTTGAGGCAAAGGACAGGCCAAAATGGTCTCTTATAATAGGCAAAGCGTTCTTGAGGGTACACGGGCATTTCATCTAGTCACTTTCATCATGTTCGTTCGATTCGTGTTCGCTACTTGGATAATTTGATATGTGGGTGGATTGGTGCTTAGGTGATATTCTTACTTGAACAAACCTCCTACTTATGATTAACCCCCTCGCAAGCATCCGCAACTACGAGAAAAGTATTAAGAAAAAATTCTAACCCTATCATTAAACTTTTGGATCCAATCGGTCCCTTGCGGAATAGCGCATAAACTAGGGTTTAAGCTTCTGTCACTCTCGCAACCCATCATCTAATTACTACTCCACAATGCATTCCCTTAGGCCCAAATATGGTGAAGTGTGATGTAGTCGACATTCACATGACACCACTAAGGGAATCACAACATGCATACTATCAAAAATATCGAACACATATCAAGTTCACATGATTACTTGCAACATGATTTCTCCCGTGACCTCAAGAACAAAAGTAACTACTCACAAATGATAATCATGCTCAAGATCAGAGGGGTATTAAATAGCATATTGGATTTGAACATATAATCTTCCACCAAATAAACCATATAGTAATCAACCACAAGATGTAATCGACACTACTAGTCACCCACAAGCACCAATCTATAGTTCCGGTACAAAGATGGAACACAAGAGATGAACTAGGTTTTGAGACGAGATGGTGCTGTTAAAGATGTTGATGGAGATTTCCATCCCCAAGATGGGAGAGTTGTTGGTGATGATGATGACGATGATTTCCCCCTTCGGGAGGGAAGTTCCCCTGGCGGAATCGCTCCGCCGGAGGGCAAAAGTACTCCTGCCCAAGTTCCACCTCGAGACGGCGGCGCTCCGTCCCGGAAGTCCTCCTCCTATTTTTTTTCTAGGTTAAAATGAATTATATACCAGAAGATGGGCACCAGAGGTGGGCTGGGCTGAGCACAACCCACCAGGGCGCGCCTGGGGGCCAGGCGCGCCCTGGTGTCTTGTGCTCACCAGGTGGCCCCCTCCAGTGGTTATTTGCTCCAGTATTTCTTATTTATTCCATAAAAATTCCTCATGAAGTTTCAGCCCATTTGGAGTTGTGCAGAATAGGTGGCCTGGTGTAGCTTTTCCAGGTCCAGATTTCCAGCTGCCGGAATTCTCCCTCTTTGTGTGTACCTTGCATATTATGAGAGAAAAGGCATTAGAATTACTCCAAAAGCATTATTATGCATGAAAACATCATAAATAACAGTAGTAAACATGATGCAAAATGGACGTATCAACTCCCCCAAGCTTAGACCACGCTTGTCCTCAAGCGAAAACCGAATTCGAAAAACATGTCCACATGCTTAGAGAGAGGGGTGTCGATAAAAACAAAATATGGACATAGAAGCATCATGTAAATTATTATAACAACACCAAACTTAGACATAAAACTTTTATCATAGACTTCTCATGAATAAGTAATAATTCATCACAACATCGAAGTATAAAGCATAAACTCTATTGGAAACCAACAAACTGTGTTCCCAGTCAACTTTGCAACTACAATACATCATCTTTTCGGGAAGGGTCACGTATCGAAGCCGTTAGGCAAGTCCACATACTCAACCATCTTATAGTCTTGTATGATTGCTAACACTCACCACAGACACATGAGTAAAACGTTTCAACCGAACACATAGAAAGATAGGGGCTTATAGTTTCGCCTCCCAACATACTCACCTCAAGGGTGATGTCAACAATAATAACTCATGCTACCCAGATCCAACTGGATATATGTGCCCAGATCTTTCCTCACCACATGATGCTTGCCAAAAGAGAAAATAAAAAAAGGAATAGAGAGAAAAACTTTGACTCTTGCATGAAAGTAAATACATAAAAGTTAAAGGTAGGCCCTTCGCAGAGGGAAGCAGAGGTTGCCATGCGCTTTTCGTTTGCATGCTCAATCCCTTAGTGCAAAAGAATTTCATGTTATATTGCCCCTTATGATAGCAACCTTTATTATGCAGTCTGTCACTTTTATCCTTTGCCATCACAAGTTCATACAACACTCAATTTTCTCTTACACTAAATGATCTAACACTTTTAGAAGCAATTTTTATTGCCTTATTGCATCGATGAAAACTTGCTTGAAGGATCTTACTCAATCCTTAGGTAGGTATGGTGGACTCCTTAAAATAAGATTTTGGTTTAAGGGTTTTTGGATGCACAAGTAGTATCTCTACTTGGTGCAGAATTTTTGACTAGCAAAGATGGGGGTCAAGCACCACATGTTGAAGGATCTATGACAATATAACTTCTATGTGAATATGAACAAACATAAACCATTACGTTGTCTTCCTTGTCCAACGTCAACAATTTTGGCATATAATATTTTTATGGGGGCTCACAATCACAAAAGATTTCCAAGATAGTGTATTTGCATGTGAATCTTCTCTTCCGATAATAATTCTTTCATGAATTGCATCATTGACCAATGCTATGTTTGTCAATCTCTAATAAAATTTCGTACTTATACTTTTCCTTATGTGATGTTGTTACCTACCATAAAATTAGCATATGATCTTTTTCATTTATTCCCTTTCTTTTTATTGAAACATGAAAGTAAAGAAAGCAAAACTCAAACTAAACTTTATTATATATCTCGCACACGATTACAAAGATAGATCACTAAGCAGACTCTCAAAAAGAAAGGATTGAACTAAACTTTTATTCATCTAAAGCAAAATATAACTATGGATCGAACTAAGATAAGTAAAGGCAAAAGATAGTGGAGGTGATACGATACCGGGGCACCTCCCCCAAGCTTGGCGTAAGCCAAGGGGAGTGCCGATACCGGATACTCAATTTTCCTTTGGCGGTGAAGAAGAAGGTGGTGGTGGTGTTGAAGCAGAGATCTTGTCCTCGGGTTTCCATGGCAGAGGCTCACCATCATAAGATGAGGAGTGAGTTTCACGGGTCCTACAACTGGCAGCCAAACTCATACCTTTAAACCTCGCCTCATATTCAAAGACTTGTTTTTGGAGATCGTAGATCTGGCTTTGGAGGAAGTTGATTTGCTCGTTGAAGGTGAAGACAATGTCCTTCATGGACTTGCCATCCACCTTGAGATCACGGGTAAAGTCCGCGATCATGAGGTGATTGGCATTAGTCCACGTTCCACCATCCCCTTGCACGGAAGACCTCCTGCTCCATAGCTTCAAGCCTGGCCTCCACGGTCCCCGTCCCTTTGGGACATTGCACATCGCAGATGTGAAGCACCCCCTCATGCATCTGGATAGCCTGAGGGTGCTGCATCACCTCCCACAAATATGGGTTGATGACGTTCTCGAAGAACTTGTCCTTGCATGGGAGTGAAGCGACCATGGTAGATGGGATCTGTCAGAAAACAGCAAGGAAAAGAAAACACGAGATTTCTCCACGATGCGGTGGTCAATAGGTTCGGGGGGTATATAAAGATTTTTTATCTTGGGAAACAAGCAAACGGAAGAAAAATAGAGTCCGGAAGGTACCCGAGGTGGGCACAACCCAATGCCCACCAGGGTGACCTTCCTAGTTGTTTCTTATTTTCCTATTTTTTATTATATTCCAAAACAGAGAGAAAATATTTTTGCAGATTTTTCGGAGTCCGTTTACTTACCGTATCACGTACCTCCTCTTTTTCACGATTCTGGAGTGTTCCGGAAGGTTTCTTTTATGTGTTCTTCTGGTTTCATAGTTTGGATAATATTGCTTTCAACATTAATGGGCGTACGTGAGATATAATGTTTTATTCGTTGCCCATTAAGAACCTTCGGGTTAGTACCGTCGGCATTATTTATTTTGATAGCTCCAGACCGATAAACCTCCTCGATAACATAGGGTCCTTCCCATTTGGAGAGGAGTTTTCCTGCAAAGAATCTGAAATGTGAGTTGTACAAAAGAACATATTCTCCAACTTTGAACTCATGCTTTTGGATTCTTTTATCATGCCATCTTTTAACTTTTTCTTTAAATAACTTGGCATTTTCATAAGCTTGGGTTCTCCATTCATCTAATGAGCTAATATCAAATAACCTCTTTTCACCAGCAAGTTTGAAATCATAGTTGAGTTCTTTAATTGCCCAATAAGCTTTATGTTCTAACTCAAGAGCCAAATGACAAGCTTTTCCATAAACCATTTTATAAGGAGACATACCCATAGGATTTTTATAAGCTGTTATATAAGCCCAAAGTGCATCATCTAATTTCTTCGACCAATTCTTTCAGGACCTATTAAAAGTCTTTTGCAAAATTAATTTTATTTCTCTATTGCTAAGTTCAACTTGACCACTAGACTAAGGATGATAGGGTGATGCAATTCTATGGTTAACATCATACTTGGCAAGCATTTTATGGAAAGCACCATGAATAAAGTGTGAACCATCATTAATCATTAAATATCTAGGGACTCCAAACCTTGGGAAAATAACTTCCTTAAGAATTTTAATAGAGGTGTTGTGATCAGCACTACTAGTTGGAACAGCTTCTACCCACTTAGTAACATAATCAACAGCAATCAAAATATGAGTATACCCATTAGAGGAAGGAAAAGGTCCCATATAATGAAATCCCCAAACATCAAATGGTTCAACAGCAAGTGAATAATTCATAGGCATTTCTTGATGCTTGTCGATATTACCTATTCTTTGACATTCATCACAAGATAAGACAAACTTACGAGCATCCTTGAACAGAGTAGGCCAATAAAACCCCAATTGCAATACCTTGTGAGCAGTTTTGTCTCCCGCATGATGTCCTCCATAAGCTTTGGAGTGAAATTATAGGGGGTGCGAACCCTTGTGCCAGAGGAGGGGGTGGCTTATATAGAGTGCACCAGGCCGCTTGCAGCCTCAGTTGCACAGGGTTCAATGTGAGTTATGACTAGAACGTTACTGGTAACGCCTGCTATTAATGATCTTTATGGCAGCGAAGTGAATGCCTGACCGTTACCATCCTAGGTGACTTTAGGCCTTCTGTACTCCGAGTGAGTCTTTTGTATGGTTGAGTGGAATTGGGATATCCGAGTGGAATCTTCCGTCGAGCGGATTGCACTTCAGGAGCGTTTCAGTCGGTATCTTCTGTTATACTTTGTAAGACTTTGACTCAAGGGCAGTGTCCTTGGGTAGGGTGTCTAGGTCAGGCCTAAGACCCTACCCTAGGTACATTTCATCATCATTAGCCCCCGAATGGATTGAGGACCAAGTGAAGAAGGGTTGAAGTTGGTTCCGACTTGATTCAATGCTCTGGAGACATTTCCTCAGGGGTCCGGGAACATGCTGGTACTTTAACTCTTCATCAGTCGCCTTGATCAATTCTTACACATGAAATTTCCGAGTGAACTATGCCGAATATCTTCGAGTAGATTGGAATGCATGTCTCTGGTGTTATTGACTGCTCTGCGGTTTCCGGATCTTGTGGGATTTGAAATTTGGAGAAGCGTGCGGGACGGGACGCGGCGCGGTAAGCGGGGTAGACAGATAAGTACTCCTCGATCTTCACGCCCCTTTTTCGCCACGTATCAGGCCAGCGCATGTTACAGGATGCGCCGGGATTACATGGGTCCACCAGTCAGCCACTCGGAAGTGGAGCCATAAAAAGCATGGCTGCCGAGGCGTTGCATTGTGCACTCTATTCGCATTTCCTTCTTTCTGATTCTCCGCCTCGTCTCCTCCAGCGCTTCCCCTTCACCCATCTCTCTCGAGCTCCGCCGCCATGGTGAAGGACAGTACTACGGCCCTGGAGCGCGCGAAGAAGGCCATGGCGAAGGGCAAGAAAACAGCGAGGGGGTCGACGACGCGGTCCAATCGTCCACCTGGTTGGATCCAGGGAGATTGGATCCCCTCCACCATCACGGAGGAAGATCTAATGAATCTCGCCACCGACGGCCTGATTATGGAGGGATCTTGGAGATTGCCGAAGGGGGAGCACGAGCCTCAGCCCCAGGAGGGTGAGTGCGTTCTCCTTACAACGCGTGTTGATCGAGGTTTTTCCCTGCCTCCCCATCCATTCTTTCGAGCTTTCATGAACTTCTTCGGAGCCCAGATCCATCATTCCCCCCCAACACCATTGCTTATCTTGCCGCCTTTGTTTCCATGTGCAAAAACTTTCTGGGGTGTCATCCGTGCCGGGGTTTGTTCAAACACATTTTCACTTGCCGATCTCAGTCGGTGAAAAAAACTCATCCGACTGATGAGAAGACGCATGTTATCCAGATGTGTGGGGGGGTTAGGGATCCAGATGAGAGGTAGGAGCACATTTCCTCCCATGACCTTTCCGGAATAAGTCAGGGGGTGGCAGTCGACTTGGTTCTATTGTAAGGATATCCCGACTCCTGGTCAGTCGACTGGTCTTCCTCCTTTCACCCTAGAGAGGCCCCAAAATCTTCCTTCGTTGGTAGTTTCTGCGGGGGCGAAGTAGCGATTTTGGTCGATGCGGTTGTTGCTTTGGTCCGGGGTGGAGTAACTGGCATGGATCTTCTTGAGGTGTTCCTCAGTCGATGCATCCAGCCCCTACAAGCCCGCGACCACCCAACATGGATGTATTCGGGCCCAGAAGACACCGCTCGGACTCACCCGGAGGAGGTCGGCAAGGAGATGGTGGCTCGGTGGCTTCGGAGCATCACGAGTAACAAGGACAACCCTCACAAAGCCAAGAGGATCCAGCCATTTGACGCCCAGAACTCTCCAGGAGAGGTTAGGCATGTCCATCGAGTGTTTACATCTTGTTCAATATGCAGTGACCTTGGAATCCGACGGATGCTTGTAACTTGTTTCTTGTAGGTCTTCACCAAAATGTTCTCAATGCCGAACGGTGATCAGCACCAAGAAGGAGTAGAGAGTGACGGTGGAAGCGCTGATGTCGAATATGCAGATGACAGCGAGGATGACAGTGAGGACTCTGACAGTAGTGAAGAAGTCGACTCACCGCCTCGCTCTGAACAATGCTCCAAGCAATCACAAGACCCTGCGGGTGGACGCAGCAAGGCAGTCACGTCGAGCACGAAGATTTCGAAGTGCACTCGAACGTCAACTCCAGATCCGTCAGAGAAGGCCGTGAAGCAGGCCAAAGTCGCTCCACCCAAGCCTCGGAAGGCCCTGCCCAGGATCAAGGTGACCGTGCCTGTTGCTTCAACGTAAGTATTTGTTTCCCTTGTCTCTCATCGCCACTGCGGACTTCTTCACTTGTTTGACCGAGTGAGATTTGGGATTTCCAGAGCTGCTACTTCTGCAATGTCCATGGATATCGACAAAGAACGGGCTGATGCGGAAATTGCAGACGGGGCCACTTCTCGAGAAGGTACAAAACTGCAAACATGTTCCCATGTTACTGACTATTTTGGAGGTCGACTGAACTATCGCTTGTCGAGTGTTTGCAGTGCCGATAGACGTTATCTAGCTTCCAGACGCTGACGATGAGGATGAACCTCCGAGGAGTGGAGGAAGAAGAGGCAGGGCTTTGAGCAATAGGGTGCCTTCCAATCGAACGCCTCTCTCACAGTTTGAGCCTGTCGTTCAAGGACTTGGTGACTCATCTCGTGCTGCTATTTCTTTTGTTGTTCCTCTGTCGACTGGTCAGCCTCCAGTGTCGACTATTCAGGCGTCAGGTCCGACTGGGCAGTCTCAAACTTTGATTCCTCCAACTTCGTCCTCAACCCCTGAGTTGATTGGACTCGGTCTTCATCACGTCCCGAAGGACCAAACTGGAGCTGCCAAGGAGGCCATGATCTAGGCAGGCTTGATGATGGAGAGGATGAAGGCGGTGTATGAGAATAGCTAGGCTGCTTATGACGCCAGTTCTGCCCTTCAAACCAACGTCCAAGTAAGTGGGATTCTAAGTTGATTTCCACCTTTCAGCTTAACTTTTGCCCTGTTAGGATATGCTAGCTAAAAACTGTTGCTTTATTGTTCGTAAGATGTCCGTGGATGAGCGTTTTGGAACCTTTAATGTGCATCTATCATGGGTCTGAACCTTGTATTTGTACACCTAGTGGGTGTTTTCTCTTTTAGCTGTGTAGCTCTTCCACTCGGTCTGGACAGGTCGCGCCGAGTGGGAACTGGTCCAGTGGGGGCACGCTGAGTGCACCCACTGGGTGTAGTCCCCGAGACCACTATCGACTGTGGGAAGTTGGCAGTGGTCTGAGAGCAAATGATGATGCTTCTTTTTTTTTGCTTCTTCCACTCAGCCTGGGCAGGCCACAACTAGTGGGAAATCGAACCAGTGGGGCACGCTAAGTGCACGCACTGGGTGTAGTCCCCGAGACCGCTGTTGAATGTTTGATTCGGCGGTGGTCTTAGAACTCTTTAATCAATAGCAGCCTGAACTTGCTCTTCTTCACTCGGAAGAAAAGGGTTTTTCTTGCTGTCGACTGATTTGTCTTTTTCGTTGGTTGCAGAAATCTTGTGAGCTTGGTACTCAGTATGCTGCTCTGGAGAAGGAAAAGATCCAACTCCAGCTTGACCTGGAGCTTGCCAGGAAGAATCTAAAGACTGCACAGGATGAGGTGGTGGCCATGGGAGGTAATCACCTATTGACTCTATGCTTTGTTATTTCGTCTTTCCCATCCTTTGAGCTCAGTGATTCCACTCAAACAGATGTTCTTAGTGAAAACCATCCACTCCAAGATCGTCTGAGGAATGTTATTTCTTTAGACAAAATGAAGCAGGCCTTGGAGCAGAAGGACATTGATCTTGCAGGGGCGCAATAGACGGCGCATGAGAAGACTAAACTAGCTGATAGGAAGCTAGCTTCAGTCGGCAAATTGGAGGAGGAGAATGCCAAAACTGAAGACCGACGTTGACGAGGCGAAGAAAGAAGCTACGCAGCTAAAGGAGGAGAAGGTGGTCTTGGCTGACAAAGTGGAGGCACTCACTCGGAAGAGGGATGAGTTGGAGGTCTACCTGGGGGGCCTTGCCAAGAAGATGTTCCTCATGCTCAAAGGTACTTTTCCTCATCCGACTGAATTCAAGAAACTTTTTCACAATGTTGCTGCCAATTCATTACCTTTCTCTCCGTGTAGAGTTCTGCCGGAATTTCGAGGAAGAAACCGGGCGGATCGAAACGGGATTGGACCCCATCAACTCTCCTGTCAAGGATGAAGCTACCATGAACATGATGCGACTGGAATCTCGCCTTGCCAGCGTCTTGGACTATAGCGCTCGACTGAAGGTTGCACCATCACTGATAGACAAGGAACTATGGCCAGAAGATGTGCTTCAGAATGACCTCAAGTCGCTGATGACACGACTCAATGAAATCCTCGACCGAGTGCAAGCATGGAAGAAATCTACTGCTCGCCGTGGAGCCGATGTGGCCTTATCACTCGTTCGAGTCCACTGCAATGAGGCTAGGGAAGACAAGCTGAAGGCACTCCGGTGGCTAACACAAATAAGCTCCAGTTTAAAAGCTTTATGGAGACTTTCATTGATGCAGCCACTCGAATCGCCGATGGTATTGACTTGGACACCTTTGTCGAGCCAGCTAGGCCTCCTCCTGCCGAGTGAAAAACTTGATGATTTGAATACATTTGCCTCGGAATGCCGAGTGATCATGTAACCGTTAAACTCTTTCGGGCCTGACGCCCGAGTACTTTTGCTTGTGGTTCTGAACCTTGCTGGATTTATCCGAACTTGGTTGTTTTATCTGAATGTAGTTTTCTTACCTCCAATGTGCTTGGATTTTTTAACTTAGGCAAAGCTGGTTCGCGACTAAGCCCCCGAGTGGGAGGATCGCTCTCCACTCGGAGTAGATTTGTCACTTAGGCGAGAGCATACGTTGTACTTGTGGTGCAGCTCAGAGTGCACCTCGTTGTACTTGCGGATTTCTCTCCTTGAGTGGGAGGGTTGCTCTCCACTCGGAGCGTTTTTGAAACTTAGGCGAGTACGGGGTCGCGGCTAAGTCCTCGAGTGGGAGGATTGCTCTCCACTCGGAGCATTTTGAAACTTAGGCGAGTATGGGGTCGCGGCCAAGTCCCCGAGTGGGAGGATTGCTCTCCACTCGGAGTGGTTTTTGAAACTTCGGCGAATACGGGATCATAGCTAAGCCCCCGAGTCAGAGGGTTGCTCTTCACTCGGAGTATGTTTTGTAACTTAGGCGAGTACGGGATCGCAGCTAAGCCCCCAAGTGAGAGGGTTGCTCTTCACTCGGAGTATGTTTTGTAACTTAGGCGAGTACGGGATCGCAGCTAAGCCCTCGAGTGAGAGGGTTGCTCTTCACTCGGAGTATGTTTTGAAACTTAGGAGAGTACGAGATCGCAGCTAAGCCCCCGAGTGAGAGGGTTTCTCTTCACTCAGAGTATGTTTTGTAACT
>NC_057808.1:283242863-283243202 GCF_018294505.1 Triticum aestivum | reverse complement strand
AGCAACCTGCAGTAGTGATATTTTGTAACTTAGGCGAGTACAGGATCACAGCTAAGCCCCCGAGTGAGAGGGTTGCTCTTCACTCGGAGTATGTTTTGTAACTTAGGTGAGTACGGGATTACAGCTAAGCCCCCGAGTGAGAGGGTTGCTCTTCACTCGGAGTATGTTTTGTAACTTAGGCGAGTACGGGATCGCAGCTAAGCCCCCGAGTGAGAGGGTTGCTCTTCACTCGGAGTATGTTTTGTAGCTTAGGCGAAGTGGGGTCGCAGCTAAGCTCCCGAGTGAGAGGGTTGCTCTTCACTCAGAGTGTTTTCGAAACTTAGGCGAATCGGGTTCGCA